>NC_084531.1:11267395-11297395 GCF_024500275.1 Phycodurus eques
TTCCTTCTCCCATGTTTCGTGGGATTCATTCTTGGGTTACACGTTATCATGCTGGCATGATGTCGTAGGTGACGTAGCCATCAACCTCCCATCGACACATTAGAAAGACAAGCTAAATGCGGCTTTGAAATGGCCATCTAAACTCAAACATTCGATGGAAATCATAACCTTAGTAAACTCCTCTACAAAGATCAAAGTCCTTACCACTGTAGTATTTATTGATATATGCCCCGTTTAATTTCTCTCCTTTTGTGTTGACAAACAGCCATCTGCTCACTTGAGTGTAACTCAAGTGATCCTTTTCCCCCAGATGTTGGGAAAAGGATCACAACAATAGGTGAAGAATAACAGTATGCTATGTCATGTGCTTAGGTGCAGCCACACACTTGTTTATACATGCCATGAAATTAAAGACAATGACTGCACAGATGCTTTATTCCTTTACGGTATTGTAGCACAAATGTGAACATGAAAATACTGTATTACTGTACTGTAATACTGCACTACATGCTTTTCATTAGGCGAAATTCACGACATGTTATTTAAAGTGGCATAACTGCATTTGGTCAACATTTAAAGCTAAACAAGTTTTGGAAAATGTGCTTATCTGATTGGGCAGGTGTCCCTAATAAAACCCGACTATCTATGTACCCATTGTAAGTGCAAGTATACCTCCATGTACTTCTTAGATCACAAAGATCCATACATCCATTTTCCATACCGCTTCTCCTCACTAGGGTCGCAGGCGCGTTGGCGTGTATCCTAGCGCCCAGTGGCCGAGAGGCAGGGTACACCGTGAACTGGTCGCCAGCCAATCGGAGGGCACATATAAAGAATCAATCATTCGCACTCACATTCACACCTACGAACAAGTTAGAGTCTCCAATTAACTTACCATGCGTGTTTCCGGGATGTAAGAGGAAGCCAAAGTACCCGAAGAAAACCCACACCGGCACAGGAAGAGCGTGAAAACTCCACACAGGCAAGGCTGGATTTTAACCCTGGTCCTCAAAACTGTGAGACAGATGTGCTGACCAGTTGTCCACCGTGCCGCCAGATCACAAAAATATTTGGTCTAATTTAGTAGTATAGAATGCATTTCCAGTAGTATCCAATGGCAACCCAGAAGGGATAGCACTATATGGGACAGCTTTTTCCCACCTCACTGTCCTTTGTGTAAGTTACTAATGTGGGATGGGGGTTGTCTACCCGCAAATTTAGCAGCTCCCGATAGAGGCGGTCAGAGGGAAACCCAAAACGAGAGAGTTTAACATTCAAGACCCACTGCTGTTGAAAGCATTTGTCATGTTGACATTGCCCTGCATCTAATTATCTGAATGCGGGAACCTGCAAAAGCTGTGAAACAGGCACAATGGCCTTTTTCGTTAAGTTCTTTCTGAAAGGCGCTGGCCTTTTCATAATGATTGTAAACAATAGGCTCCAGGGTACTTCTGTGTCGACTACCGCTGACCTGATCTGAAACAATGACAAAAACTTATTGTGTTTGGAGTTGCAGCACAAGACACTGTATGCCCCAAAAGATTTAGTTGGGGTCCAAAAAAACAAATTAACCTAGTGAAACCTGTGGGTGAGGAGGATAAGGCGAGTGGAAGATGTAAATAGCACATCTGTGCCATTAATTTGAGCAAAGCCAATTATTAATTAGCCAGTCCCTCAATGATCATGTTCACTCTGTCTGAATTTCCATTACGTCTATTTTTGAATCAACTTACTTAAAATTATGTAAAAATGTAAATTATGGCAGGGGTTAGGTCACACAAAGTATGGCCCTATCGAAAAAGGCTGAACTCATCATTTAAGCCATTAATGCTTTTTTCTCAATCTCTCTGCTTTTGTCAAATAACTCTTCTCTTTTTTGCCACCCAGAAGTAAGTGTGATGTCATGGTTAAAAGGTCTATTGGCAAATTAAAGCCATCTCTGTTACATGTCTGATGCGCCAATTTGACTGAAAGGCAGTGTGAAAAGGGCTTATACATAAATATAGGAAAGCAGGTTCAAGAACATTCTCTACTGGGGATCCAGTACTCTGGAATGCCCTACCTGTGGAAATTAGAGCCGCTACCTCGTAAATGTTGAAAACCTCGACTTAACACCTATTTCTACACTCATGCATTTAATTAAACCACACCTTGTATGCAACTAGTCTTTCGTCCTGCATTAAACCCTTGGCATCTGGATTTTGGCCTGTTTTACTGCCTCTTCTCCTATTTCCTCCCCCTCCTCTCCTGCTTGGAGAGCAGGGTATGAGCCAAATGATGCTGTTGCTATGGAGGAAACTGCATCAACCAATTGGGCCAGGTTCTGAAGAGAATCTCTTCCCCAGAAGTTTCTACTTCCACTTCTACTGCATCTACTACCACTTGATTTCCTTTAAAGGTCTCTCATGCGGTTTAAACTAAAATTGCATTGTATCATGATTAATGTTGCCCACTTGGCATCTCTAGCACCCTGGTCATCCTGGAAGGGGGATTACTTCATCTGAGATCGCAGATCCCTATCAAGGTTTATTCCCCCCCACCCAGATAGGGGGTCTAGACAAGGTGATGTCAGTGATATGTGTAAACTGTGGGCCTGTGAAGCCCTTTGAGACTCTTAAAGACAATATAAATAAATGTGACATGACTTGAAAGTCCACAAATTGCAGAATAATTTGGCCTAAGCATAACGGCAACACAATTAATTAACAGTTCGAAAGTGATTTTTGCAGAGAATCCATCAATGAAGTGAATTTTTTTTTTACAGCATCAACAAATACAGCGCCAGGGGAAAACAAAACACAGCTCACCTCCTAACCCTGCACAATCGTCTGCTAAATACACACACCCTCACTTACACACATACCTACAATCACCCACTTACTCTTTGCCACTGGTGAAAAGAAACAAGATCTCTTAACAAGACCTTGTCGTTTTCAATGAATTTTGCATTAAAACATGCCGCCGAAGCACCAAGTTGCCTGCTGTCATACTAGAGGAGTGCTAAATGTTTAATGACGACAACAGCGCAAAGCACAACGGAGTGGGTTGTCAGAGTGCCGACTCTGAGACCCCCACCCTTCTTTCATCCTGACAGACTTAAAAAGCTTCTGATCCCCCCGCCATGGCATTGCCTCGTTCCTTTCCTCCCACCCAGCAAGGAAACCTGCATGTAAAAGAGCTTGTGTATGTGCATGTGTGTGCATGTTTGTGAGTCAGTGACAAGGATCACGGGGGTTTAAAATAAGACCCAAACCCCCAACATCACCATTAGACAGAGAGGAGAGGAAATGAGGGAGAAGACAAGGTGGCAGGTGCATACAAGATGCACAGCTGCAATTCTTGTTTTAAAATATTCCTCAAACATTTCACATCTGTCAGCTGTCTTTCTTCACCTAAAGGAGCATTTGTCAGCCTCCTCATCTCCCATGGAGGCATGTGAGAAATGTCTATGTCATCCAGGGTTAGGCTGGCGATAACGACCTGACAAGGCCCACAGACAGACCGGCTGCATTTGGAGGGGAGTCAAAAAAAAGTTTAATATCAATTTTTTTAAATAAAGCACTTTTAAAATTGATCACTTAATGTTAAAGTTCGGTTATGGAAAGTATGTAAATTCATGCGATAACAGGATGGACTTTCCTTTATATTTAGAATAATATTTTCTTGAATTATTATTATAATAGCAAATGAATGTAGCTCAATTTTGCTTTAGCAAATTTTGGTAATAGCCAGAGGTGCGTAGACTTGTCAAAAATTGTACTAAGAGTAGTTAGAACAATATGACTTAAGTAAAAGTATATAGTAGTCATATAATTACTCAAGTATGTACTTCCGTGAAATAACTACAAGTACTGAGTAACTGGTGAGTAACTTATGATTTACATATTTTTAAATAGCGCATGAATGTCAAACAGACAAAAATATAAAATAGGAATGGGTAATGTTAATAGAGTAAATGTAACAGAGTAAATGCAGCTTTATGACGCAGCTCTGGGAATAGCCAATAGGGCTGGGCATTTGACAATGTTTCCTAGATTGACGAAAGGAAAAATTAACAATCAATTAAAAAAAAAATTTTTAAATCACATTTTTAGCGGGACAGAAGCAGTCTGGAGGAGTTGTGCCATAGCGGAGGTCTGCATGGATGTAGCTCAACTTCCTATAGCTGGCATCATGCTGTTATTCTTTAACAGCTGTTCGAAAACATAAGATTTTTGTTCACAGTCAAATTTTAGCTTGCAGCCATCGCACGCGATGTCACGCAATCCCTCATATTGGTCATTGGTCAGTGGACACTTCATTCCTGTTCCTCTTTGTCATCTACCAACTGCTTCACACAAAATGATAGATCGATTACACTGGGCTACAAAAAAAAACTATTTAGAAAATATTGTGCATCACTGAATCCAAAAATGACAACTGTTCGTCTTGTTCAGGTCACATTTTTATTGCCAAGTTGTTAACAGTTTATTAATCAAATGTTACACACTTGGCTTACTGTAAATTGAATAGTAGATGTTGACAAAAGTAAGCATCTGTAAATTGAATGTTACATTGTTCAAAATTCAGGGCATGAACCTCCATTTATTTAAACTGCGAAAGCAAAACTAACTGTACATGTAAACAAAAACGTGGCCATAGTTCAAAAGATTGACCTGATTGAGCAAACCAATGCGATATTTGGATTCAGCACATCAAAAATGTCCGAAATCAACTAAAGAAAAATTCTTAGACAATACATTTGTTGTTAAAATGCTCCCCTCCCCCACACCCTCTGGGCTCTGCTTCAGCAAGACAACAAACCAGGTTTTTAAAGTGTATCCTTAAAATATTTTTGACAAAAGCGTGTTACAGACATGTTCATAAGTACCTGGGAACTGTTTTAATGCATATGTATCATTTAAAACATTCCTGAATCGATCAAGAAAACTGGTGAATGTGGTCGGCAAGGAAACCAGTCCACGATGTAAACTGTTACCAGCAATCATTCCACTATACAGTCAAAGTCAATGACGTATGGCCACACGGCAGGATAGGCAGTTTGAACTGTATTAAAGCCTGTCACAGGTGGACACACACACACACACACACCTCAGAAGTTCATATGTGCGCTCAAAAAAAGACAGGCTAAAGCGGGGTCAGAGATAAAGAGAGATTCCTATCAATGCTGAAGGATATTGAAGCCTAAATAAGAAAATAGATAAAGTAGCCTGGCTTAACATTTTCTTTGATAGCTTTATTTGTTTTCTTGATAGGGATCAAAGAAAAGCAATATATGTAATGGTAGCAAATAAACAGTCTGGACTGCTATTCCTTTAAAAGAAATTGCCCATAATGTCAGAATGAAAATTTAATCTTGAAAATAACCTAACCACTTTGGGACCTCCGCTCAACAAGCCACACAAGATTAACTATGAACATTTTGCTTTGACTTTTGGAAACTCTTATTTCAAAGGAAGGGGAAGCCTCAACAAGGGCCA
This sequence comes from Phycodurus eques, assembly GCF_024500275.1. Lineage (NCBI taxonomy): Eukaryota > Metazoa > Chordata > Actinopteri > Syngnathiformes > Syngnathidae > Phycodurus > Phycodurus eques. Next base: position 11,272,876 of record NC_084531.1, read on the forward strand.
TTATGAGAATATGAGACGAGAAGAATGCACCCTGGAAGTTACATAAAGTGGACAATAAGTATTGTCATTTGTTAGGTGTTGTTTTATTACAGTTTATATAGTTTTGTTAGACAAGTTAACATTTTACATGAGTGGGCTACAGCTATTTTTCTATTGATTGAATAAGTAAATTGAATAATCGAATGTGGCTTTAAAAGGCGGGGCCTGGCCTGGGAATCAGTGAATGAGAGTGTAGAGTTGGCTGTTGTGAGCTCAGGTTAGAGGATGGTTGCTAACTGGCTAACCGTTAGCCAAAGGTATGGAGATGAGTTTCATGACTTGGACTGGAGTAATGAATTTGATGACTTTAGACTCGACTTGAGAAATTGTCACAAGACTTTCAACTCGACTTGTCAACAGCAATGACACGTGACTTCACTCAGACTCAAGCCCATTGACTTGAAAAGGGAACACACAAGTGGAAGTGTCCCACTATACTAAAGTTTATTAGAGCTTATTTCTTTTAACTGTTAACACCCTGATGGGCACGCTCAAGTAGCGATATTGAGGTCACTCTTTCAGACACTACCTAAAATAACGATTTTATTTTAAAAAAGATATTTATTTTTGTTTGTTTTTAAATCGACATTTTGTTTTAAATCGACATTGTGGGAATCGCGCAGCTTGATGTCACGTATCTTCGTTTTCATTAGCATTAGCAGCTAGCTTTGTGAGCAATTCCGCAAATACACGGCGGGCCAGTCTGGGCTTCCTGTTCATTACAGTTTGGTATAGTCAGTGTATTTCTTTTTTTAATTCACTTTATTTACCGATCAACATATAGCTAGCTTACATTCGACAAGAAGCTACATTCTTCTTCGCCTCTTTTTGATGACTTTTGCGCAGTGCCCCATAGTGTTCCGACTGAGATACCACAGTTGGATAAAATTGTGCCTTTATAACGATGACAAACTAGTGTTCCTCTTTTTTTTTTTTTTTTTTTATAAATGCATTATGTTTTTGATAGTCACAAGAAATGCCAAGTTTATATCCCTAATATATGACAAATATCCCCCTCCTTGAGCCGTTACCTTATCGTGGTGGAGGGGTTTGTGTGTCCCAATGATCCTAGGAGCTAAGTTGTCTGGGGCTTTATGCCCCTGGCAGGGTCACCCATGGCAAACGGGTCCTAAGTGAGGGACCAGACAAAGCACGGCTCTCAAAACCCCTATGATGTTAAAGAATTCAAGAAGACGTTTTCCCTTGCCCGAACGCGGGTCACCGGGGCTCCCCTTTGGAGCCAGGCCTGGAGGCTGGGGTCGAAGACGAGCGCCTGGTGGCCGGACCTGCACCCATTATCCCCGGCCGGATAGAGTAATGTGGGTCCCCCTTCCCATAGGCTCACCACCTGTGGCAGGGGACATAGGGGTCGGGTGCAGTGTGAGCTGGGCGGTGGCCGAAGGCAGGGACCCTGGCGATCCGATTCCGGCTACAGAAGCTGGCTCTAGGGACATGGGATGTCACCTCTCTGGCAGGGAAGAAGCCCGAGCTTGTGTGTGAGTTCGAGAAGTTACGACGAGATATAGTCGGGCTCACCTCCACACATGGCTTGAGCTCTGGTACCAGTCCTCTAGAGAGGACCTGTACAAGGCTCTAGGGGGTAGCCTCTCTCCGCCTTCATGTGGGCAATGACAGTGAGACCTGGAAGAGCGTGACTGGGAGGAAGGCCCCCCCGATCAGAACCCGAGTGGTGCTCTGTTATTGGAATTCTGTGCTCACCATGGATTGTCCATAACGAACACCATGTTCAAGCATACGGGTATCCACACATGCACTTGGCACCAGGACACCCTAGGTCGCAGTTCAATGATTGACTTTGTTGTCGTGTCATCGGACTTGCGGCCGCACGTCTTGGACACTCGGGTGAAGAGAGGAGCGGAGCTGTCAACTGATCACCACCTGGTGGTGAGTTGGCTCCGATTGTGGGGGAAGACCTGGCAGGCCCAGACCTGGCAGGCCCAAACGTACAGTGGAGCAAAAAAGTATTTAGTCAGCCACCAATTGTGCAAGTTCTACCACTTAAAAAGATGAGAGATCCCTGTAATTTTCACCATCGGTATACCTCACCTATGTGAGACAAAATGAGAAGAAGAAAAGAAAAATCCATAAAATCACTGTCTGATTTTTAAAGAATTGATTAGCAAATTATGGTGGGAAAATAAGTATTTGGTCAATAACAAAGGTTCATCTCAATACTACCAATACTAATACCATTTGTTAGCAATGACAGAGGTCAAACTTTTTCTGTAAGTCTGTAAGTCTCTCAAAGTTTTCACAGAATGTTGCTGGTATTTTGGCCCATTCCGCCAGGCAGATCTCCTCGAGAGCAGTGATGTTTTGGGGCTGTCGCTGGGCAACACAGATGTTCAACTCCTTCCAAAGATTTTCTATGGGGTTGAGATCTGGAGACTGGCGAGGCCACTCCAGGACCTTGAAATGCTTCTTACGAAGCCACTCCTTTGTTGCCTGGGCGGTGTGTTTGGGATCATTGTCATGCTGAAAGACCTAGCCATGTTTCCTCTTCAATGCCCTTGCTGATGGAAGGAGGTTTGCACTCAAAATCTCACGATACATGGCCCCATTCAGTCTTTCCTTTACACGGATCAGTCGTCCTGGTCCCTTTGCAGAAAAACAGCCCCAAAGCATGTTTAGCCCCATGCTTCACAGTCGGTATGGTGTTCTTTGGGTGTAACTCAACATGCTTTCTCCTCCAAACACGACAAGTTGAGTTTTTACCAAAAAAAGTTATATTTTGGTTTCTTCATCTGACATTCTTCCAATCCTCTTCTGGATCATCCAAATGCTCTCTAGCAGGCAGGCCTGGATATGTACTGGCTTAAGCAGGGGGACACGTCTGGCACTGCAGGATTTGAGTCCCTGGTGGCGCAGTGTGTTACTGATAGTAGCCTTTATTACTCTGGTCCCAGCTCTCTGCTGGTCATTCACTAGGTCACTAGAAAAAAAATTGAATTGTTGAAATTTTTGCAGATTTATTAAAAAAGAAAAACTGAAATATCACACAGCCATAAGTATTCAGACCCTTTGCTCAGTATTTACAACCCCAATTCCAATGAAGTTGGTACGTTAAAATAAAAACAGAATACAATGATTTGCAAATCATGTTCGACCTATATTTAATTCAATACACTACAAATTTCCAGATATTTAATGTTCAAACTGATAAATTGATTGTTTTTAGCAAATAATCATTAACTGAGAATTTTATGGCTGCAACACGTTCCAAAATGCTGGGACAGTTGGCAAAAAAGACTGAGGAAGTTGAGGAATGCACATCAAACACCTGTTTGGAACATCCCACAGGTGAACAGGCTAATTGGGAACAGGTGGGTGCCATGTTTGGGTATAAAAGGAGCTTCCCTGAATTGCTCAGTCATTCACAAGCAAAGATGGGGTGAGGTTCACCTCTCTGTGAACAAGTGCGTGAGAAAATAGTCGTACAGTTTAAGGACAATGTTCCTCAACGTACAATTGCAAGGAATTTAGAGATTTCATCATGTACGGTCCATAATATCATCAAAAGGTTCAGAGAATCTGGAGAAATAACTGCATGTAAGCGGCAAGGCCGAAAACCAACATTGAATGCCCGTAACCTTCGATCCCTCAGGTGGCACTGCATCAAAAACCGAAATCAATGCGTAAAGGATATCACCACATGGGCTTAGGAACACTTCAGAAAACCAATGTCAGTAAATACAGTTCGGCGCTACATCCGTAAGTGCGACTTGAAACTATTCTATGCAAAGCAAAACCCATTCATCAACAACACCCAGAAACGCCGCCGGCTTCTCTGGGTCCAAGCTCATCTCAGACGGACTGAAGCAAAGTGGAAAAGTGTTCTGTGGTCGGACGAGTTCACATTTCAAATTGTTTTTGGAAATTGTGGATGTCGTGTCCTACGGGCCAAAGAGGAAAATAAACATCCGGACTGTTATGGACGCAAAGTTCAAAAGCCAGCATCTGTGATGGTATGGGTCTGTGTTAGTGCCAATGGCATGGGTAACTTACAAATCTGTGAAGGCACTATTAATGCTGAAAGGTACATACAGGTTTTGGGGAAACATATGCTGCCATCCAAGCAACGTCTTTTTCATGGACGCCCCTGCTTATTTCAGCAAGACAATGCCAAACCACATACTGCACGTGTTACAACAGCGTGGCTTCGTAGTAAAAGAGTGCTGGTACTAGACTGGCTCCTATTGAAAATGTGTGGCACATTATGAAGCGTAAAATACAACAACGGAGACCCCGGAATGTTGAACAGCTGAAGCTGGACATCTAGCAAGAATGGGAAATAATTCCATCGACAAACCTTCAACAATTAGTGTACTCAGTTCCCATGGCAGCCGTGGCCCAATGGTTAAGATCATCTCCTGCCACCGTGGGGGACCTAGGTTCAAGACCCCGACTGGACCATCCGCCAACATCCCCCGGACTCACGGCTGTGGTGTCGTTGAGCAAGACACTGATACCCCGAAATGCTCCCCGGGCGCTTCAGCTGGCCCCTGCTCCAGTGTGTTCCACTAACATGTGTATGTGTTCACTGTGATGGGTAAAATGCAGAGAACAAATTTCGTGTGGATGCATGCATGTTCATGACAATAAAAGGTGATTCTTCTTCTTCTTCCAAAAATTTATTGAATGTTGTTAAAAGAAAAGGTGATGTAACACAATGGTAAATATGACCCTGTCCCAGCTTTTTTGGAACGTGTTGCAGCCATAAAATTCTAAGTTAATGATTATTTGCTAAAAAACAATCAAGTTTATCAGTTTGAACATTAAATATCTTGTCTTTATAGTGTATTCAATTAATATAGGTTGAACATGATTTACAAATCATTGTATTCTGTTTTTATTTATGTTTAACACAACGTCCCAATTTCATTGGAATTGGGGTTGTAGTGGAAGCACCCTTTTGAGTTAATTCAGCCATGAGTCTTTTTGGGAATGATGCAACAAGTTTTTCACACCTGGATTTGGGGATCCTCTGCCATTCCTCCTTGCAGATTTTTTTCCATTTCTGTCAGGTTGGATGGTGCACGTTGGTGTACAGCCATTTGCAGGTCTCTCCAGAGAAGCTCAATTGGGTTTAAGTCAGGGGTCTGACTGGGCCATTCAAGAACACTCACGGACTTGTTCTGAAGCCACTCCTTCGTTATTTTAGCTGTGTGCTTAGGGTCATTGTCTTGTTGGAAGGTGAACCTTCGGCCCAGTCCGAGGTCCTGAGCACTCTGGAGAAGGTTTTCGTCCAGGAGATCCCTGTACTTGGCCGCATTGAATTTCCTTCGATTGCAACCAGTCGTCCTGTCCCTGCAGCTGAAGAAAAAAAAACACACCATGATCCTGTCACCACCATGCTTCAATGTTGGGACTGTGTTGGACAGGTGATGAGCAGTGCCTGGTTTTCTCCACACATACCGCTTAGAATTAAGGCCAAAAAGTTCTATCTTGGTCTCATCAGACCAGAGAATTGTATTTGTCACCATCTTGGAGTCCTTCAGGTGTTTTTTAGCAAACTCCATGCAGGCTTTCATGTGTCTTGCACTGAGGAGAGGCTTCCGTCAGGCCACTCTGCCATAAAGCCCCGACTGGTGGAGGGCTGCAGTGATGGTTGACTTTCTAGAACTTTCTCCCATCTCCCGACTGCATCTCTGGAGCTCAGCCACAGTGATCTTTGGGTTCTTCTTTACCTCTCTCACCAAGACTCTTCTCCCCCGATTGCTCAGTTTGGCCGGATGGCAAGCTCTACGAAGGGTTCTGGTCATCATAAACGTCTTCGATTTAAGGATTATGGAGGCCACTGTGCTCTTAGGAACCTTAGGGGCTGCAGAAATGCTTTTGTAACCATGGCCAGATCTGTGCCTTGCCACAATTGTGTCTCTGAGCTCTTCAGGCAGTTCCTTTGACCATGATTCTCATTTGCTCTGACATGTACTGTGAGCTGTAAGGTCTTGTATTGACAGGTGTGTGGCTTTCCTAATCAAGTCCAATCAGTATAATCAAACACAGCTGGACTCCAATGAAGGTGTAGAACCATCTCAATGATGATAGGAAGAAATGGACAGCACCCGAGTTAAATATGTGTGTCACAGAAAAGGGTCTGAATACGTATGGCTGTGTGATATTTCAGTTTTTCTTTTTTTAATAAATCTGCAAAAATTTCAACAATTTGTTTTTTTCTGGCAATTTGGGGTGCTGTGTGTACATTAATCAGGAAAATAATGCACTTAAATGATTTTAGCGAATGGCTGCAATATAACAGAGTGAAAAACTTTAGGGGGGTTCACATTGCGCCTTTTGTTAATCATTGAAGCCCAGTTGTGACAATTAAGAATTCAAAAAAAGTGAGATGCGCAAGGCTCAACACCTTTGCATTATGCCTTCCTCATGCAGTTTTACACTTGTCTGACTGTTATTTTACGAAAAAAAGCTTGCACAGTTCATAAAGGTTTTATTATAGCAATAGTTTTAACAAGCATCTGCATTCAACTGTAAACATTCCACTGCATAGAAATTTAGTTACATACACACAGCTTGGAATCCCCGCAATGTATGGTTTACGCATTTGTACTAAGCTCGAAGCAACCCAGGGATGTCATGTTGCTGAAAATACTCCACTTCAAGCATATGATAATAGTAATTCTAATTAACATCTTGTAGGATTTCTCACAAAATTCTTGTGTGAACAATTAGTTTGTCATTTGGCCATGACATCTTAATTATGTTGGTAAAACAAAGCATTGAATTCAGATAAAGCCATTGATTCACATGAAAACATTTTTAAGTGACCCATCACCCAATGAAAGAGGGAAGGACAAGGTGGTGGCTATCTTGAGCTGACAGTGATCATTAAACAGCACAAGGAGCTGGCTCTACATATTTGAAACACTGTGGGATTTCTTCTGTGTCAAACAGTAGCTCAGGCTGAGCTGGTCTGTTAACATTTGGTATCAATTATTCCACTCAACAAGGTAGCATGTGTAACCTTCAGCACAACCACAGATGTGTCTACACAACATATAAAGTAGGAAAAAGTATGTGAACGCGTTGGAATTTGTAAAATTTCTGCCTAAATTGGTCATAAAATGTAGTCGGAACTTCATCTAAAGCACAAGATCAGACATGCAAACACGAAAAGCATGAAAAAGGTGACAAAAAAAAAATAATAATAATTGTTTTTTCCCCCGGGCTCCCGCAGAGAATGTTTTTGATTTTAATATAAATTAAGCAATCTGGAAGACTGAAGAGTACAATAAGGCAAAATAAACAAATGTTCTTCACGCAGAAAAAAAATTATTTACAACGCTCAAGTACATGTTGATGTACAAATTTAGGATTAAAATTAATTATGCCTCCTTTCTTCGCTTTTTTGTTTTGGCCTCCAACTTGAGCCAGGCACATCTGCACCTGCATCTGATGCCAGGTTCAAGCTGTGCCACATGAATGGCATCCTCCTCTTTAAGCGCTCTCATTCTGGAAAAGAATTGACGACAATCATTGTCAGTTTCACTTTATTTTTCACTATTACCAACTTCAAAGGCTAATCCCAAATGCAGCCTCCAGGGAAATATTAAGTACAATATTTTTCTGTTTTTATTGGCCATTGCTAAATTTTTAATTAATTCTGTGTTGTGACATAATCCCTAACATCGCTCCGTCGCTTAATATATTTACCATTAACATCCGTAAACTAATTAGATAAATGTAGGCCCGTTTCCTAATTAATTCAAGATGCACTCACGGATCAACTCGTCGCCCAAGTTACGTGTGCTTCGCTGTTCCACTGGGACCACAACCAGGACCACGACCCGCAGCACCTCAACGCGAAAATATAAAAGACCAGTGCAACAAATACGACAGTGGCTGATCTTATGAGCAAAAATGTTGCTTAAACATAAGAGTAGCAATAGAGGATGTCCGCTCCAGAGGTGGGTAGAGTAGCCAAATATTGTACTCAAGTAAGAATACTGTTACTTGACAATAATTTGACTCAAGTAAAAAGTAGTCCTCCAAAATAATTACTTAAGAGTAAAATGTACCCAGTGAAATAATTATGCAAGTACTGAGTAAATATTGAGTAACTTCTGATTTTTTTACCACAGCATGAACATCAATAAAATCAAAATAAAATGCAAATTCTGATCTTGCTGTGTGTGGGCGTGTGTATGCACAGTCAAAACTACAACAAAACATCTGCATTTTACTGCTTTCTCAAGCTATAAGTGAGCTGACATATCCACATTTGGGCAGACAGTGCCAGACAAATACTACAATACATGAAAGCTGTTGTTTTTGTTCGTCTAAATGTAAACACGAGTTGTGTGCCGTTGCCTTCATAGTAACGACGAACTTCCCAACACGGCCGCCACGTAGAAATGATGATCAGCCGGGCTGGTTTATCTAGTTTTAATACCTATGCCCGGGAAGTCCAATAGAAGACGCTGTGTGAGGTCATGTGACTTTCTTGTGTCGTTTGATTGGTGAACTAGACTTAAACATCACTAGCGTTTAAACTGGATTGGAGCAATCAGCGCCAATGCGGAAGTCGAAGTCGTAGTCTTGCTCAGGAAATAGTTGATAAATAAGCAATAATTGATAAATAAAAGTAGCGACCAACATTTAGATCATTGTAATGGAGTAAAAGTACCGTTACTTCTTCACAGCAGAAGCGGCGGAAGTGTTTTTTCTGATCTCGTCAACTCCTGTGATTTATCCAAAGCCGGTCCCCAAGCACACAGGCGGAACCTCAGCCCGATGCGCCAGCATATTAGTCCGCCGCGGAGTAATATTCACAATTACATCTGTGTGTGGATGGTGGATGTGTGGAATGGATGTAGCTGCCAGCGCTGAAGGAGTACAAAACAGTCTGTGACAACAGCGACGGCGCACCCCCCAAACAAACTCATTGGATCTGTGCGATTCACGGAAATGGCTTATTTTGAGTTCAAAATAGCGAATTTTGCCGAAAGGCGACTCATTTGCATGTATGCAAGATTTAAAAATATATATATATATAAATAAAAAATAAAAAAATATTTAACTAACTGCACACAAACAAATAATGTTTTCATATTTTTATAGAGCATAACATGTAAACTGTCACAGTACCAGGAAGAAAAAGTAATGTCTGGATCAGACTACAAGACAAATTGGGTGGGTGGTGGGTGTGCACATTTCTCTTGGCTTTAACAGTCTGTTTGCAAAAGCTCAGTTACTGTACATCTGCTACTGTATTCCAAAGAGAAATTGTATTTAGGGTTGCTAATAAATTGAGATTGGTTAGACAGTCAAAATTTCCATAAACCACCCACTTTAGATTGATTTTAACTTCTGAGTTCAGCCGTCCTACCAGTACTGATGTGGGGCTGAGCAGATGGTGTGCATGACATGATGGAATCCACACTTAAGCACACGGATACACACACGTGCGCACGTTTCAATCAACATTCAATCTGTCATTTTAGAAGGGGGAAACTCATATGCTGTGTGTGGAAAAAAAAAAAGGTCCTATATTATTTTCAAACAGGGCTATTGTTAGGCAATATGGCATTACTTGGGCTCGATGAACACCCATGTAGCTGGAAAATTCTCAATAGCCCTACAATAATTAAAAAAAAATTACGAGTAAGTACTGCAAATGCAGTATCTTTTCACAAGAAATACAGCGGTAGAATAATTATTGTATGATGGCACAAGCTGAAAGTCATGTTAACCTGTCATCCGTTCAATGTGTGCCTTTCAGGTGCATGGCCTAGTGAGTGACAAACTTTTTTTTCCTCACTGTACTCGATCGGCGGTGTATCGGAAACTCACTCATAAGTCAAATTTTGGCTCACAGCACGAGAGATGTTTTTTTTTAAAAATAAAAATACAAATAAAATCGAACAAGTGATAGCTCGTAACTCAAAAAAACTCGTTTTTTACCTTAATTCTATAAAATATGCTCCTTCACTATTTGGGTCCTGCATCAATCAGTCACTCAAAAACTCAATCACCAGGTTTGTCATCCACTTGAATAATAAAATGCCTCACCTCAAACACTGTAAAAGTCAAAATTTTGCCCAAGTACATCACTTTTACAATATGATTGTACTAGGTGGCTCTAAGTGTCAACTTTTTGCCTGCAAGTCAAAGAAAAAAAACAACTTATAAGTCAGGTCACTCCCAAGTCAAGGAACCACTGTATTAAATGCTATAAAAATGCATCCTCCCTAATAAACGAGGGTTGAGTAGGAACTGATTTTCTTAAAAACATGATTTTCAAGTAGCAGCTTATGATTTTAGAGTTGAAGCAAACATACAAAAAATGTGTTCACAACTAATAACGGTGCCTTACATTTCATTCGTATTAAATTTTCACAAGAACAGCCATATTGTCTTGGCCTCCAATTACAGTGAAGCTTGTGACTGTGGAGAAGTATTAACAATGTTATTCTGATGCAGATTTCTAATGTAGTTCGACCTAAAGCAGAAGGTTCCTCCACCTTTAGAAGACAAACTGTGAAGTGACCAACACAATTTGCCATGGTTCCAGACTTCAATGAGAGGTTGCAATCTACTAGCTTTTGTCCCATGATGGACACACTATAGACACTAGAGATGCACAGGATCTTGTTACGAACCAAGACTTATTGCAGGTGGACCACGAGTGGCAAAAGTTGAGTTAAAGATATCAAACTTCAACAAAGTCGCTAAAAATGGAACAACCTTCGACTCCTTTATCACCGTGTCATCCTCTCTTACGAGAGGGAACTGGATCAGATTATCTATCAGAAGGGCAGATGCTTGATATCACAAGGAAATTGAAGGAAAAAAGAGCCATGGGTAAAAAGATTGAGTGATGGATGGATAGAAGGATGATGAAGGCTAAGCTTCAAATGTGGCCTCTATAATACTCTGTCTCCTCTATGGCGTCACCATGAGGACTGATATGGGAGCCACCCCGCGTGCGAGTCTACTGCTGCATATACACGTGCATATAAACCACCTACCCCATTTTCTCCGCCTTGTCCTTGTTCTTCTCCCTGTCCCGATCTCGTCCTTTGTCCCTCTCCTTGTCTTTATCCCGGTCGCGGCCCTTATGCCTGCTCCGGGTCCGATTCCTGCTTCGGCTCCTTCGGCGGCCGTGGCTGCCTCGACGACTGCGGCTACCGCTCCTGCTGTGAGATCGCCGCTGGCGAGAATGAGACCTAGGAGGTGGAGGGCTCTTTTAGACAAGTGGGAATCAACAAAAGTGCATTTAAATTGAAAGCTCCATCAGTTTGGAATAATTTACCAGCTGACCAAAGAGTTACCACATCTCTGGAATGAATTATTCCAAATTTCTTCTTCTTAGGTCAATTAAACACTAAATTGTCCATAGGTGTGAATGTGGGTCTGAATGGTTGTTTGGCTGACGACCAGTCCAGCATGTACCCCGCTTCTCGCCCAAAGTCAGCAGGACTAGGCTCCAGTTATGACCCAACCAAGGAAAAGCAGTATAGAAAATGGATGGATGGTTATCATATCAATCGCAGGGCACATATACACAAACAACCATTCTCTCACATTCTCACCATGGGACAGTTTAGTGTCTTCAGTAAATCAAATGTGGGAGAAAGCCGGAATACCCTGAACACAAAAACAAGCAAGAACAGGGAGAACATGCAAAGAGAGATTCAAATGCAGGACCTCTCGACTGTGAGGCAGATATGCTAGCCACTATTTCACTGTGCTGGATGGATAAGTGAACCCAAATTTGTTTTGAGAAACAACTAAATCGAAGTAGTCACAGAACGGATTGTGGTCGATCTTATGGGACGAGCTAAAGACACGGTAGATTTTAGATGCACATCGCTCGTAAATCTGTATACAGTACTTCTAGTTTTCTTTTATAGTCTCAGTGGTTTCTGTCAATAGTTTTGACAACATATAGACGATATAATAAAAAAAAAAAAAAATAGATAACATGATTTCAAAATGCTGGAAAATTAGATTATATCGACTGCAGTGACAGGCCACCTGTCTTCATGGAGTCGTGAGAGGAGATAGAGGCAATGTAATTCTTGTAACTGTCACCAAAAGGCTTCCTTTAAGTGCTACGTGTTCATCCTTCATTGTTTGGGTCAAATGACTCGGTTACATAAAATCAAACACAAGGACAAACACAAACGCACACACACACACACTGCAGAGATATAGCCAATTAGAGGTGGGCTCAGAGGAGGACGAGTCCTCAGTATCGATCCCGTCGCTGACCCCCTGGTCTCCAAAAGATTTACAGCGGAAGATTTACTCTGTTACTTAAGAGACACACACACAGTTGTATACACACACATATACATGCATGTATTGGATAGTGTTAGCAGCATAAAGACCAGAAATACAAACCTTCTTTTATAGTACTTGCCATGCTTCTTCTACTCAAGCAAATGTGAGTGTGTGATTTTGTGTCAGTATGCACATGCTATTGTGTATGTGGGAGAGTGACCGCAATGATTGGAAACCCCAGTAGAAATCAACTGCTAAGATACCGTTATTTTCCATCGTCTATCATTTTATTGATTTGTCTATAAAAACAGTCAAACCTGCTGTCCACAAGGTTTATTGCTTTCCCCCTCCTTTATTAGTTTGCAGTTTGGGACATCCACAGCTGTCTCTGCACCAACAGAAAACTAATCATTTTCTTCATGCGCCTGTCACCATACAAACAGACAACAGTCTGACAACTGTTGCAATCAATTAGGAACGGAGGAGACTATTGGGATCGCTGGAGAAGAGCTGCACCGTTTCAAGTAGACTCTGTTAGAGAAGGAAGCTGAAGTCGGGCGTCAATTTTGAACAAATGTCCACCAAACAAGCCATCGTCAAAGCTTAAGTCTATGGTGAAAAAAAAAAAAATAATTCAAATGACTTTTTTTTTTATATATAAATATAAAGAGGGCTCAACATGGTAAAGTTGGGTAGGGGAGAGGTTTTTTTGTTTGTTTCCATGGTCACAACTTTTACAAGTTGCTGTATATTACACGATTTTGGAGACACCTTGGCACTTTTTGGCAGGTTTCCGTTGGGGTATCAAAGTCTCTCTCACACTGCCTTTCTGCCAAATTGCTGCATTAGGGGCCTATCAGTAGAGCAAGCATATATTTGTCTGTGACCTTTAAACAGAACTCAGTAAACGCGTTCACACAAGGACAACTGTTCCGGCTTTGCTCATTCAGATGATTAGAGAGGCATGGTGATGTCAGCGCCAGCATCTGGGAAAATTACAATCACCAAGCACGTTCGGTCAGCCGTGACAAAGCTGGCTGGTAAGATGGTAAGCATGAGAAATGCTAAAAGCGCTAGTGTGGTCGCTTATGGGAGGAGGTAGAGACACTAGTCTTTTTATTAGTCCAAAATTGTCACTAATGTGCAAAGATGGGAAAAGAGAGAATGCAACTGAGGGTAATTGCATTATGCCTATTACCATCATTGCACAATAGTGACAATTTTGGACCAATAAATCTAAATAAATAAATATCTATCTCCAACAAACCTTTGTTGGTGAAGAGCCACAGACCAAGAAAAATAAGTATGGAGGATACCTTCTCGAAGTCATTGGCATCCACGTCGCAATTAAATGATGTCACACTATTTCCAGTGGAAGTAAAACGTTTTGACCAAGATAAATAATTTCAACACTTTTCCCACCATTAATGTAACCTATAACCTGAACAACCAAATTGAAAAAAATATATATTTTTGAGGGAAAGTAAAAAATAACCGCGATAACGTGGTTGCACAAGTGTGCAACCCTTTTGTCTGTGTTCAGAATTGATAAATCACATTTAAACTCGTGTTAAATGGGAGTCAGCTCACACCTGCCACTGTTTAAAGTGCCTCAGATTAACCCTCAATAAGGTTCAGCTGTTCTTAGTATGCTTTTCCACCGAACATTTTCTTCTTATTTTCCCAATTGAGTTTTATAGATTATAGGTCAAATTAATGCAGGAAAACGTTTTTGAAATGATTTATCTTGGTCTCATTTTTTATAACACAAAAACCTAGCATTTGAACAGGGGTATGTACTTTTCATACCAACAATAAATAACTGGTGACTGTAAAAATGCGAGACATAATTGGGTTTTACTGTTCCAAATCTTAATGACTTGAATTGAACTGTAATACCTGGAGGAAAATCCAAACAGAAAACAGCAGGTACAGGTCATTAACATTAGCTTTTTATTGACTAATTGATTTCTTGAACTTTGAATCACTTCGCCTAATGATTCTGTCATTTGATGAATTTTACTTTCCGTATAATTACTATCCCCACACCTTTTGTCAATTGCATTAAAAGATGCACCTAAGTAGACATCCAAGAGTGAGCACCAATTTTAATCAAACATCTGATCCACAGGTAAAAGTATTCATTAAACACAGCACATTCGATTGAGTGTGTTTATCATTGTGTACCAGAGCAGCCATTAGGCTGCACTGAGAATCATGGCTAATGGGAATAGGGAAAGAAATACATTTGGCATTTGGGTGGTTTGAAGTCTCCAGGCGAGGTAATTCATCAATGGCACAAACAGACTTTGGAATGAGTGACTCTGTGTGTTGACAATGCCTGCGCATGTTTGTAATCAACAGTACATGAGGGAAAAATAGGACAGAATTGTAGTGTTCCAAGCTTTAGTCTTACATTTAATGCCAAGCAAGTTGCGGCCATAATCCGCAGATGCATTAAACACAATCTCTTGTCTCTGTTTGTCTCCCTCCTCTCACTTTTCCCTGTGAAGAAACAGCCCACTTCTGGGGTGTGTGGCAAATTAAATTTACTGTAGTTAATAGAGTGAGCCTGTGCTGCTAAATGTCAATTTCCTGACCAAGTCCTTTCCCTTGGAGAATGATTAGCTAATTTGAGGTTGGGGATAAATGGGCTAATGCGGGACACACACAGATAAACAGTCACAGTCGGACCCCATGCCAAGCCTTTCCTCAGCTTTACATTTCATTGGCCTTATTATCTCTAGGAAAAATTGGTCTCCCTATGGCCTAAACATATTTTCATTTCTAATAAAAGGCCCTCGCTGTTTGCTCCCACATATGAGCCCCAGATACACACGCTGCCCCCCCATCACTGGCTCGTTATGCCATTCCTTCCTCGTTTCACCATCCAGTCTATTAAATCCCAACTCTCCAATTGGCTGGAACCGTTCTCCTGGTGAATTATCAATAGAGTAATTATGCGGTATGTTGGGAGCTGGGCTAACGCTTATCACCGCTGACCTCCCGGTGCGCGCCGGGATATGATCCCTCACCACAGCCCATTGGGGTAATTATGTGGCCGGGTGTGAAGCTGGATGGTGTGTTCCCCTTATCAGTCGATATTCTATTTCTATATTTTATTGAAAATTGGACATTAATGGCAGCAACGCGATACGACACATCAGATACAGGTGAACGCCTCCACTGGCATCTGACCCCGGCTGAGTCATTATTCATACCGCAGCATGTAGCGAGGGGGAACATCAACATGGGCACCGATAAATCCCTTATCTTCTACCAATTCTTGCAGAATTCATATTGTTCTTCCTTTCTCCACCCGTTATCGAATGCTTGGAGCATAAAACAAAGTCCGACACTCTTTGTCCAGAAATGCCGACGCAATTGGGGGACCAGCAAACCCAGTGAAGTTCTTATACAGTCGCCTTGAAAAAGAGTCCCTGTCCATTAAGCCCCTATGACCAAAGATGAAGAGCCTTGTGACTAACGCTATCATGTTTCAATAGACACCAGCAATAGTACCCGTGCACGGCCAGGAATTTTGTTACCGGCAAAAACCCGGTGACAAGAGAAGCAAGGGAGTAATGCAACCAACACATCATTGTGTCACCATAAGAAGAACTGAATGTTTTTGTGGGAAATAAAAATGTTCAAAAAGTAGTTAGAAAAACATCTTGAAGACCGTAATTACCCCATAAAAGGGAATACTTATGATTGTTGACCTTTCCCCGCTGCACAGTATCCGCTCGGTTGAGGGATAGCTGGTTTCCTGATTGAAAATATGACCACACAATACTCGGGCTGGCGTGGCTGCTTTAGAGCACCTCGTTGTTGCCCGTGACTGTGTGCAACTCACACAGAGCAAGGTGGAAAAGTGAGGAGGGCAGATTTTTTTTTTTTTTTTTAAATAATAATAAATGAATAAAAGTCCAACTTGGCAGTCAGTATGTGGACCGGGGGTTCAGGCTGGCCTAGCCATTTCATTTTAGAGCACCTCATTGCTGGTCATGAGTGTGTGCACGTCACAGCGAGAAGATGGGAGAGCTAGTGGGGGGTGACATCCTGCGTTCTAATGTTTTGGGATGTTTGTCTCCTATACGTCCTTAACCAATGTACTCTCATCAAGCACACCTAGCGTAGATTTACATAAACAAACCACCCCATCGACGCACAAATAAGCAACTAGAGCTTACAAAAACACTTGCTTGGCAACAACAAGAGACAGACTGAAAAAGAAAAAGGCCAAATTTGAAGAATTTCATTAATGTGCTGTTCCCCTGTCAAGTTATTTCCACTGAAAGAGCACACAGCAGCAGCTTAGTGTTCCAACTTAAAAGTCACTTTTCTCTTTTTTTCTGGCATTTCGATGTCTCAAAAGCACCTTGAGTGAGCCATGTGTATTTGCTGCTGCCAAAAGACGTGGAAAACAGCTGTTCCCGCCTGACGCTGCCAGATGAACGGAATGCAAATATGTTAACGACCCATAATTTATTACTTTTGAGTGCTCTTCAAACGCCACGGCAGACACAAGTTTAATTTATGATATTCCTCTAATTATGAGAGCTGTTGAAATCATTTCCCAAGCTGCTTCCTTCTCCCAAACAGTCACAATATCTGTTCCCTCGGTTTGCAGCATCCACACACACATGCACGTACACACACCCACAAAATACATAAGGAATCACTGCAAAGTGATTGTGAAGACAACGAAGACAGCAAACCCAGCGCATGAAAGATCCAGAGAGATGGGTTTTTTTTCCCTCCGTCCTCCCTCTGCGTCATAAAAGCAATGTTTAGATTTGTCATAATCTGCTGTTTGCTTTCAATTTAAGCAGGCGTCAACACAAACGTCTGCTGTGCCTCGCTGGTCTGTGAAGCAGAAATGACACGGCGTGTGGACCACCCACCCAAACACACACACATACATGCATACATACATACATAAACACACAGTTACAGCCACAAGCCGCAAGGTCAAGTCATTTAGCAGAGTTCAAAGGCATTCAAAGAGTCCTCAGATCTATTTAAACCGACGCCGGGCAGCCTTCGATGAGGCCAAAGAAGAATTTATGCATAAAGATGCTTTTATTGCGTGTGTGTTGATTAGCCGACGACTCCGTCGGTGCATATGCCGAGCGTCACTCAGCCGCGCCGACGCAATCCTAAACTTAGCCGTCTGGTGAGGGCCCACCACCTTTGACCTGCGCGCAGCCGCAGCTTGACATGACACCCATTAGCAGCTGGAGATGTGGAAGCCTCGGCACGCTAGGTCAAGTGAAGGTCACACTTAGACTAGGTGCTAACTTGCCAACTCGCTCACAGCCACTCAGACAGACCCAGGCCAGCTTTTATTCCCCACTCTCCTTAACCATCTTCCTCCTGCCATCCATCACGGCCCTGAAAAAAATTAGCTATGAATGGTTAAGAGAGAGTTGTTATTGGTTGTGAAGATGTCCGTCTGGAAGAGACTGAACAACGACGGGACAATGAATGAGGAATTTTTGCTTCTAACATTAGAAGCAAAAATTTGGGGGTTTGAGCTACATTTTTTTTTAAAAAGGCATCTAATCAATTAGAGCAGGTGTGTTCAAACTACAGCCTGGGGTCATTTGAGGCCTGCAAAAAGTTTTTGTGACATTTCATTTTTCAAATAAGAAAAATACCACTTAGCAGCATTGTACCTTATAAAAACATACACTAATATCATGATTGAACAGATGTAAAGAGTTATATAGTTTGTGCATCAGGATTTCATGCATTTGTTGTATGGCTCCTTCTGGTGTGCCCATCAGGGCCACCAGAGGGGAGTATGATACATGCATCGCTATATATGCAAAGAAGACGGTCACAATTGCTCAGTAAGCTGCAGTAATATTAGTCATTTAAGGGGGATAAAGAATACAGGAGGATAAAGAATACATGCCTGTGAGTAATGTTATATTTTCTGTCTACATGTTGCTGCACTGTTGCCGTTCAAATATCCGTTGCTTAAAGGGTTTCACACTGCAACATTGATGCTAGCTTCGTTAGCCTGTCTGTGAGGTTTTGCATTATCTGTTAGCATTAAGCTGTTTGGTCAGACAAAGTTAAATGGTGTTTGCTAAAATGCACAATTATTTTATGATTATTATTAGACCAGTAAACTTCAACCGTGAGTGGCAATCAACAACTTGAAGTTAGCACTTAACTCATTTTTCATAGAATTGCTCACTATCTAACAAACTGCTGCTAATTTGAAGTCCGTTGCAGTCATCCAACTCTCGTGACTCAAATTTTTGAAGACAAAAAAAACGTCAGTGCAACGGCTCATATATACAAAATGGAATATTTTGCATTCGCAAAAATGTTTTTCTTTTTAAAGAAAGGTACCTGACCTACAAATGACTAGGTCCATTTGAAAAATCTAACTTGGTTCTTGAGCACAAGCTTTCCAGGCCCTGCTGTAATTCATAAACTCGGGTGGACGACAGGTACAGAGGGGTCCCCTGTTTACGTTCCGTTGACACAACCCGAATTTGTACTTAAGCCGGAACATGCCGTACTCTATCACTAACCTACAAAGTACTGAAGTCATAATTACAGTAATTATTTGTATGAAAAACACCTTTAGGCCGTTAATAAAATTAAAAGCATGCATCGTAGGTTAATTGAAGACTCTTAAATTTCCTGTAGGTGTGAATGTGAGTGCGAATGGTTGTTTGTTTATATGTGCCCTGCGATTGGCTGGCGACCAACTCAGGGTGTCCCCCGCCTCTCGTCCGCAGTCAGCTGGGATAGGCTCCAGCACGCCCGCAACCCAAGTGAGAATAACCAGTATGGAAAAAGAATGAATGAAATTTAAAAAAGGACGGAGGTAAATGAGTGTGCCGTCTTGTGTTGCTCGACCAGATTCTTATCCTGCTATGCAAAGTAGTTCATTGCACACCGTTCATAACCTCGAAACCTTATGTCTGTACCACAGTAAACCATGACCCACTGTAGATTCTAGCTTTTAAAAACCTTATTTTTTTTCCAACTCAAGCACACTGTACATTAACGAACAGTAGAAACCCTCAAATATCCTTAACCAAAAGTAAGCAATACACCAGATGTTTAATATACAATGAAATTTCAACTATTTAAAATGTTCAATAACAAAATTAGTCCCTAAATCCCTGTTATTCTCCTAGCATCATGAAAAAAAATTGCTGTTGCAATAATGGCCACAAAGTTTGCTAAAGAGTTTAGTGGAATTTAACATGCATCCATTGGCTTCACAATACCTCAAAGCTTATTTCTTCTCCTCTTTTACAGACCAACTAGCTTTGCTGGTTGGTAATAGAACTGTTGACAACATCTTTAGTCCTGGTGTTTGTGCTCGATGCAACATGTTTTGCATAATGTAATACCAGAGGCTTGAAGTGCACTGGTGATAAGCAAAGTCTATGTTGTGCTATTTGCACACAACCTTGCTCTTATAAAACAGCTTCCCATCCAGAAGGCCAAGCAATTGTGTCTCATCATCCATCAAGTTGTTCGCCTAGCATGTTAAGAGTGCCATGAATTAAGTACCACAATACCATGCACTTTTAGTACCAGTACTCCTGTGCAGTTAGATGGCAAATATTTATAAAATAAAAAAAATAAAAAAAAATTAAAAAAAAGGAGGCTAGTATCTTTGGTTTAAGCTGTACATTAGTCACTCCTGTAAAATGTGTACTGCATTTGCACGTGGAAAGAACAAAAGCCGGACGAACATGCTGTGAAAGACAGGTCAAAACGCTACAAATCCCAGTTGAAGTTTACTGTACAGTCGTGCTCGCCATTATTGGCACCTATGAAGTTTAAGTACTAAACTTGGAATATCTCCTGAGGAAACATTTTTCTATAGAGAACTTGTAATTGATAGAAAATAGCAAACGATATTTTATGGACAGATGAAATAAAAATTTTGCTTTTTGGCAACGCACACAAACAGTATGTTTACAGACGATGCAATGAAGCCTTTAAGGGAAAGAACACCCTGCCAACAGTCAAGCATGGTGGAGGATCCATAAGACTGTGGGGCTGCTTTGCTCGCATCTGGTACTGGAGACCTTGACTGTATCACAGGTATCATCAGAAAATTATCATGAGATTTTAGAGCGAAATTTATAACCCGGTGAAAGAAAACTTGGTTTGAGATGAAGATCATCGGTCCTCCAGCAAGACAGAGACCCAAAGCACACATCCAAAAGCACACAGGAATGGTTGAAAAGGAAAAAAAAAAGATTGTTTAAAAATGACCTGCAATGAGTCCTGATCTCAAGCCAATTGGAAAATCTTTAGGGGGAACTGAAATCTTCCATTAGGGAAAAGAACCCTGCAAATGTTCAAGAGCTTGAACACATTGCAAAGGAAGCGTAGGAAAAAAATATCATCTGAGAAGTGCAAAAAGCTGATAGACTGATACAAGAAACGTTTGGAGGCTGTCATCGCTGCCAAAGGGTGTGCAACCAAACATTAAGGAGGGGTGCCAATATTGCTGCACATGCTGTTTTCTGTTTTGTTTTTCTTTGAAATTACAATATCTATCCATCCACCCATTGTCTTTTGCTTATCCGAGGTCGTGTCGCGGGGGCAGCAGCCACAGCAGGGAAGCCCAGACTTCCCTCTCCCCAGCCACTTCCTCTGGCTCTTACGAGGGGATCCCGAGGCGTTCCCAGGCAAGCCGAGATAGGTAGTCTATCCAGCGTGTCCTGTGTCATCCCCGGGGTCTCCTCCCGGTGGGACGTTCCTGGAACACCTCACCAGGGAGGCGTACAGGAAGCATCCTAAACAGATGCCCGAGCCACCTCATCTGGCTCCTCTCAATGCGGAGGAGCAGCGGCTCTACTCTAAGCCCCTAGAGGATGACCAAGCTTCTCACCCTATCTCTAAGGGAGAGCCCGGACACCCTGCGGAGGAAACCCATTTCGGGTCGCTTGTATCCGGGATCTCGTTCTTTCGGTCACGACCAACAGCTCGTGACCATAGGTGAGGGTAGGAACGTAGATCGACCAGTAAATCCAGAGCTTCACCTTTCGGCTAAGCTCCTTCTTTACCACAACGGAACGATACAAAGTCTGCATCACTGCAGACGCTACACCGATCCCCCTGTCGATCTCCCGTTCCATTCTTCCCTCACTCGTGAACAAGACCCCAAGATACTTGAACTCCTCCACTTGGGGCAGGATCTCATCCCCGACCCGGAGAGGGCACGCCACCCTTATCCGACTGAGGACCATGGTCTCAGATTTGGAGGTGCTGATTTTCATCCCAGCCGCTTCACACTCGGCTACAAACCACTCCAGTGAGAGTTGGAGATCATGGCTTGATGGCGCCAAGAGAACCACATCATTTGCAAAAAGCAGAGATCCAATTCTGAGGCCACTAAACCGGACCCCCTCTACGCCTTCGCTGCGCCTAGAAATTCTGTCCATAAAAGTTATGAACAGAATCAGTGACAAAGGGCAGCCTTGGCAGAGTCCAACCCTCACCGGAAACGAGTCCAACTTACTGCCGGCAATGCGGACCAAACTCTGACTCCGGTCGTACAGGGACCGAACAGCCCGTACCAGGCGGTTCGGTACCCCATACTCCCGAAGCACCCTCCACAGGACTCCACGAGGGACACGGTCGAACGCCTTCTCCAAGTCCACAAAACACATGTAGACTGGTTGGGCGAACTCCCATGCACCCTTGAGGACCCTGCCGAGGGTGTAGAGCTGGTCCACTGTTCCATGGCCAGGACGAAAACCACACTGCTCCTCCTGAATCGGCGATTCGACTTTCCGACGGACCCTCCTCTCCAGCACGCCTGAAGAGACCTTACCAGGGAGGCTGAGGAGTGTGATCCCCCTGTAGTTGGAACACACCCTCCGGTCCCCCTTCTTAAAAAGGGGGCCCTCCACCCCAGTCTGCCAAACCAGAGGCACTGTCCCCGATGTCCACGCGAGGCGTGTCAACCAGGACAGCCCCACAACATCCAGAGCCTTTAGGAACTCCGGGGGAATCTCATCCACCCCCGGGGCCTTGCCACCGAGGAGCTTTTTAACCACCTCGGTGACCTCAACCCCAGAGATAGGAGAGCCCGCCCCATCCTAACTATACACAGTGTTGATCGTGGACTGCTTCCCCCCCCTGAGACGCCGGATAGTGGACCAGAATTTCCTCGAAGCTGCCCGGAAGTCGTTCTCCATGGCCTCACCGAACTCCTCCCACGCCCGGGTTTTTGCTCAGAGACCACCAAAGCCGCATTCCGCTTGGCCAGCCGGTACCCATCAGCTGACTCAGGAGTCCCACAGGCCAAAAAGCACCGATATGACTCCTTCTTCAGCTTGACGGCATCCCTCACCACTGGTGTCCACCAACAGGTTCGAGGATTGCCGCCACGACAGGCACCGACCACCTTACGGCCACAGCTCCGGTCGGCCGCCTCGGCAATAGAGGCGCGGAACATGGTCCACTCGGACTCAATGTCCCCCACCTCCCCCAGGATGTGGGTGAAGTTCTGCCGGAGGTGGGAGTTGAAACTCCTTCTGACGGGGGATTCTGCCAGACGTTCCCAGCAGACCCTGACAATACATTTGGGCCTGCCACGTCGGAATGGCATCTTCCCCCACCATCGGAGCCAACTCACCACCAGGTGGTGATCAGTTGACAGCTCCGCCCCTCTCTTCACCTGAGTGTCCAAGACATGCGGCCGCAAGTCCGATGACACGACCATAAAGTCGATCATCGAACTGCAACCTAGGGTGTCCTGGTGCCAAGTGCAGGTGTGGACACCCTTATGGTTGAACATGGTGTTTGTTATGGACAATCCGTGGTGAGCACAGAAGTCCAATAACAGAACACCACTCGAGTTCTGATCGGGGAGGCCGCTCCTCACAATCACGCCCTTCGAGGTCTCACTGTCATTGCCCACGTGAGCATTGAAGTCCCCCAGCAGAACGATGGAGTCCCCAGCGGGAGCGCTCTCCAGCACCCCCTCTAAGGACTCCAAAAAGGGTGGATAATCTGAACCGCTGTATGGTGCACAGGCAGAAACAACAGTCAGGACCCGTCCCGCCACCCGAAGGCGGAGGGAGGCTACCCTCTCGTCCACCAGGGTGAACCCCAACGTACAGGCGCCGAGCCGGGGGGCAAAAAGTATACCCACACCTGCTCGGCACCTCTCACCGTGGGCAACTCCAGAGTGGAAAAGAGTCCAACTCCTCTCTCGAGAGAGGAGTTGGAGGCGAGCCCGACTACATCGAGCCCGACTACAGGTGAGCCCGACTAAATCGAGTCGGGACTTCTCAGCCTCACACACCAGCTCGGGCTCCTTCCCTGCCAGAGAGGTGACATTCCACGTCCCTCGAGGCAGCTTCTGTAGCCGGGGATCAGATCGCCAAGGTCCCCGCCTTCAGCCACCGCCCAGCTCACACTGCACCCGACCCCTCTGGCCCCTCCCACAGATGGTGAGGCCATGGGAAGATTACATAATCTAAATTGAAAAAAAAAAATTCTGTTAAATTACTTTGGACCGCCACAATCCTGATGATATAAGTTTGGTTTCCATTTATTTTCTGAAGATATTAAACAGGTTATGCAAAAAAATGAAGGGGTGCCAAAAATGGTGAGCATGACTGTATAACTCTGAAACCTAAAACAAAGAACTAAACATTGTACAGTATATTTCAGCACCAAAATGTTCAACCTAACTACATTGTTTCATCATAAGAAAATCTGCTATCTTAATGCTATTACAAAATGAAAAACGCCACAGACGGGCTAGCGGAAATTAGCCTTGAGCTTACGATAATTAAAAACTTTCAAACAATTGCTACTTTAACACAAACAGAGCCCTCAGCTATGAAGCTGCATTGACTCATTATCCATTTAATTAAGACAATAAATGTATATACAGTGGGGCAAAAACGTATGTAGTCAGCCACCAATTGTGCAAGTTCTCACACTTAAAAAGATGAGAGAGGACTGTAATTTTCATCATAGGTATACCTCACCAATGACAGGCAAAATGAGAAAGAAAAAAAATTCAGAAAATCAGATTTTTAAATAATTTATTAGCAAATTATGGTGGAAAATAAGGATTTGGTCAATAACAAAAGTTCATCTCAATACTTTGTTATATATCCTCTGTTGGCAATGACAGAGGTCAAACGTTTTCTGTAAGTCTTCACACATTGTTGCTGGTATTTTGGCCCATTCCTCC